>NW_025729025.1:0-47432 GCF_021461385.2 Schistocerca piceifrons | reverse complement strand
ATGGCTTGCGATGACAGCACGGCTTGCAAGAACAGCACAGCTTGCGAGGACAGCACGGCTTGCGAAGACAGCATGGCTTGCGAGGACAGCACGGCTTGCCAGGACAGCACGGCTTGCGAGGACAGCACGCCTTGCGAGGACAGCACCGGTTGCGAGGACAGCATGGCTTGCGAAGACAGCACAGGTTGTGAGGACACCACGGGTTGCGAGGACAGCACAGCTTCCGAGGACAGGACAGCTTCCGAGGGCAGCGCAGCTTCTGAGGACAACACAGCTTCCGAGGACAGCACAGCTTGCGAGGACAGCACAGCTTGCGAGGACAGCACAGCTAGCGAAGACAGCACAGCTTGCAAGGACTGCACAGCTTGCGAGGACAGCACAGCTTGCGAGGACAGCACAGCTTGCGAGGACAGCACAGCTTGTGAGGACAGCACAGCTTGCGAGGACTGCACAGCTTGCGAGGACAGCACAGCTTGCGAGGACAGCACAGCTTGCGAGGACAGCACAGCTTGCGAGAACAGCACAGCTAGCGAGGACAGCACAGCTTGCGAGGACAGCAAGGCTTGCGAGGACAGCACGGCCTGCGAGGACAGCATGGCTTGCGAGGACAGCACGGCTTGCAGGGACAGCACAGCTTGCGAGGACAGCACAGCTTGTGAGACAGCACAGCTTGCGAGGACAGCACAGCTTGCGAGGACAGCACAATTTGCGAGGACAGCACAGCTTGCGAGGACAGCACAGCTTGCGAGGACAGCACAGCTAGCGAGGACAGCACAGCTTGCGAGGACAGCAAGGCTTGCGAGGACAGCATGGCCTGCGAGGACAGCACGGCTTGCAATGACAGCACAGCTTGCAAGGACAGCACAGCTTGCGGGGACAGCACAGCTTGCGAGGACAGTACAGCTTGCGAGGACAGCACAACTTGCGACGACAGCACAGCTTGCGAGGACAGCACAGCTTGCGAGGACAGCTCAACTTGAGAGGACAGCTCAACTTGAGAGGACAGATCAACTTGAGAGTACATCTCAACTTGAGAGGAGAGCTCAACTTGAGAGGAGAGCTCAACATGAGAGGAGAGCTCAACTTGAGAGGACAGCTCAACTTGAGAGGACAGCTCAACTTGAGAGGAGAGCTCAACTTGAGAGGACAGCTCAACTTGACAGAACAGCTCGACTTGAGAGGACAGCTCAACTTGAGAGGACAGTTCAACTTGAGAGGACAGCTCAACTTTAGAGGACAGCACAACTCGAGATGACAGCACAACTTGAGATGACAGCACAACTTGGGTGGACAGCACAGCTTGCGAGGACAGCAAAGCTTGCGAGGACAGCACGGCTTGCAAGGACAGAACGGCTTGCGAGGACAGCATGGCTTGTTGGGACAGCACGGCTTGCGGGGACAGCACGGCTTGCGAGGACAGCACAGCCTCCGAGGACAACACGGTTTGCGAGGACAGCACGGCTTGCGAGGCCAGCACAGGTTTCGAGGACAGCACGGGTTGCGAGGACAGCACAGATTCCGAGGACAGGACAGCTTGTGAGGACAGCACAGCTTGCGAGGACAGCACAGCTTGCGAGGACAGCACAGCTAGTGAGGACAGCACAGCTAGCGAGGACAGCACAGCTTGCGAGGACAGCAAGGCTTGCGAGGACAGCACGGCTTGCGAGGACAGCACGGCTTGCGAGCACAGCACTGCTTGCGAGGACAGCTAGACTTGAGAGGACAGCTCAAGTTGCGAGGACAGTTCAACTTGAGAGGAGAACACAACTTGAGAGGACTGCTCAACTTTCGAGGACAGCAATGCCTACGAGGCTAGCATGGCTTGCGAGGACAGCACGGCTTGCAAGAACAGCACGGCTTGCGAGGACAGCACAGCTTACGGGACCGCACAGCTTGCGAGGACAGCACAGCTTGCGAGGACAGAACAGCTTGCGAGGACAGCTCAACTTGAGAGGACAGCTCAACTTGAGAGGACAGTTCAACTTGAGAGAACAGCTGAAGTTGAGAGGACAGCTCAGCTAGAGAGGACAGCGCAACTTGAGAGGACAGCTCTACTTGAGAGCACAGCTCAACTTGAGAGGACAGCTGAACTCGAGAGGGCAGCTCAACTCGAGTGGACAGCAAAGCTTGCGAGGACTGCACGGCTTGCGAGGACAGCACGGCTTGCGAGGACAGCACGGCTTGCGAGGACAGCACGGCTGGCGAGGACAGCACAGGTTGCGAAGACAGCACAGCTTCTGAGGACTGCACAGCTTGCGAGGACAGCACGGCTTGCGAGGACAGCACAGCTTGCGAGGAGAGCACAGCTTGCGAGGACAACACAGCTTGCGAGGACAGCACAGCTTGCGAGGACAGCACAGCTTGCGAGGACAGCACAGCTTGCGAGGACAGCACAGCTTGTGAGGACAGCACAGCTTGCGAGGACGGCTCAACTTGAGAGGACAGCTCACCTTGAGATGACCGCTCAACTTGAGAGGAGACCTCAACTTGAGAGGAGAGCTCAACTTGAGAGGAGAGCTCAATTTGAGAGGAAAGCTCAACTTGAGAGGTCAGCTCAACTAGAGAGGACAGCTCAACTAGAGAGGACAGCTCAACTAGAGAGGACAGCTCAACTAAAGAGGACAGTTCAACTAGAGAGGACAGATCAACTAGAGAGGACAGCTCAACTTGAGAGGACAGCTCAACTTAAGAGGACAGCTAAACTTGAGAGGATAGCTCAACTTGAGACGACAGCACAACTTTTGAGGACAGCACAGCTTGGGAGGACAGCACAGCTTGCGAGGACCGCTAAAATTGCGAGGACAGCATGGCTTGCGATGACAGCACGGCTTGCAAGAACAGCACAGCTTGCGAGGACAGCACGGCTTGCGAAGACAGCATGGCTTGCGAGGACAGCACGGCTTGCCAGGACAGCACGGCTTGCGAGGACAGCACGCCTTGCGAGGACAGCACCGGTTGCGAGGACAGCATGGCTTGCGAAGACAGCACAGGTTGTGAGGACACCACGGGTTGCGAGGACAGCACAGCTTCCGAGGACAGGACAGCTTCCGAGGGCAGCGCAGCTTCTGAGGACAACACAGCTTCCGAGGACAGCACAGCTTGCGAGGACAGCACAGCTTGCGAGGACAGCACAGCTAGCGAAGACAGCACAGCTTGCAAGGACTGCACAGCTTGCGAGGACAGCACAGCTTGCGAGGACAGCACAGCTTGCGAGGACAGCACAGCTTGTGAGGACAGCACAGCTTGCGAGGACTGCACAGCTTGCGAGGACAGCACAGCTTGCGAGGACAGCACAGCTTGCGAGGACAGCACAGCTTGCGAGAACAGCACAGCTAGCGAGGACAGCACAGCTTGCGAGGACAGCAAGGCTTGCGAGGACAGCACGGCCTGCGAGGACAGCATGGCTTGCGAGGACAGCACGGCTTGCAGGGACAGCACAGCTTGCGAGGACAGCACAGCTTGTGAGACAGCACAGCTTGCGAGGACAGCACAGCTTGCGAGGACAGCACAATTTGCGAGGACAGCACAGCTTGCGAGGACAGCACAGCTTGCGAGGACAGCACAGCTAGCGAGGACAGCACAGCTTGCGAGGACAGCAAGGCTTGCGAGGACAGCATGGCCTGCGAGGACAGCACGGCTTGCGATGACAGCACAGCTTGCAAGGACAGCACAGCTTGCGGGGACAGCACAGCTTGCGAGGACAGTACAGCTTGCGAGGACAGCACAACTTGCGACGACAGCACAGCTTGCGAGGACAGCACAGCTTGCGAGGACAGCTCAACTTGAGAGGACAGCTCAACTTGAGAGGACAGATCAACTTGAGAGTACATCTCAACTTGAGAGGAGAGCTCAACTTGAGAGGAGAGCTCAACATGAGAGGAGAGCTCAACTTGAGAGGACAGCTCAACTTGAGAGGACAGCTCAACTTGAGAGGAGAGCTCAACTTGAGAGGACAGCTCAACTTGACAGAACAGCTCAACTTGAGAGGACAGCTCAACTTGAGAGGACAGTTCAACTTGAGAGGACAGCTCAACTTTAGAGGACAGCACAACTCGAGATGACAGCACAACTTGAGATGACAGCACAACTTGGGTGGACAGCACAGCTTGCGAGGACAGCAAAGCTTGCGAGGACAGCATGTCTTGCAAGGACAGAACGGCTTGCGAGGACAGCACGGCTTGCGGGGACATCACGGCTTGCGGGGACAGCACGGCTTGCGAGGACAGCACAGCTTCCGAGGACAGCACAGCTTGCGAGGACAGCACAGCTTGCGAGGACAACACAGCTTGCGAGGACAGCACAGCTTGCGAGGACAGCACAGCTTGCGAGGACAGCACAGCTTGCGAGGACAGCACAGCTTGTGAGGACAGCACAGCTTGCGAGGACGGCTCAACTTGAGAGGACAGCTCACCTTGAGATGACCGCTCAACTTGAGAGGAGACCTCAACTTGAGAGGAGAGCTCAACTTGAGAGGAGAGCTCAATTTGAGAGGAAAGCTCAACTTGAGAGGTCAGCTCAACTAGAGAGGACAGCTCAACTAGAGAGGACAGCTCAACTAGAGAGGACAGCTCAACTAAAGAGGACAGTTCAACTAGAGAGGACAGATCAACTAGAGAGGACAGCTCAACTTGAGAGGACAGCTCAACTTAAGAGGACAGCTAAACTTGAGAGGATAGCTCAACTTGAGACGACAGCACAACTTTTGAGGACAGCACAGCTTGGGAGGACAGCACAGCTTGCGAGGACCGCTAAAATTGCGAGGACAGCATGGCTTGCGATGACAGCACGGCTTGCAAGAACAGCACAGCTTGCGAGGACAGCACGGCTTGCGAAGACAGCATGGCTTGCGAGGACAGCACGGCTTGCCAGGACAGCACGGCTTGCGAGGACAGCACGCCTTGCGAGGACAGCACCGGTTGCGAGGACAGCATGGCTTGCGAAGACAGCACAGGTTGTGAGGACACCACGGGTTGCGAGGACAGCACAGCTTCCGAGGACAGGACAGCTTCCGAGGGCAGCGCAGCTTCTGAGGACAACACAGCTTCCGAGGACAGCACAGCTTGCGAGGACAGCACAGCTTGCGAGGACAGCACAGCTAGCGAAGACAGCACAGCTTGCAAGGACTGCACAGCTTGCGAGGACAGCACAGCTTGCGAGGACAGCACAGCTTGCGAGGACAGCACAGCTTGTGAGGACAGCACAGCTTGCGAGGACTGCACAGCTTGCGAGGACAGCACAGCTTGCGAGGACAGCACAGCTTGCGAGGACAGCACAGCTTGCGAGAACAGCACAGCTAGCGAGGACAGCACAGCTTGCGAGGACAGCAAGGCTTGCGAGGACAGCACGGCCTGCGAGGACAGCATGGCTTGCGAGGACAGCACGGCTTGCAGGGACAGCACAGCTTGCGAGGACAGCACAGCTTGTGAGACAGCACAGCTTGCGAGGACAGCACAGCTTGCGAGGACAGCACAATTTGCGAGGACAGCACAGCTTGCGAGGACAGCACAGCTTGCGAGGACAGCACAGCTAGCGAGGACAGCACAGCTTGCGAGGACAGCAAGGCTTGCGAGGACAGCATGGCCTGCGAGGACAGCACGGCTTGCGATGACAGCACAGCTTGCAAGGACAGCACAGCTTGCGGGGACAGCACAGCTTGCGAGGACAGTACAGCTTGCGAGGACAGCACAACTTGCGACGACAGCACAGCTTGCGAGGACAGCACAGCTTGCGAGGACAGCTCAACTTGAGAGGACAGCTCAACTTGAGAGGACAGATCAACTTGAGAGTACATCTCAACTTGAGAGGAGAGCTCAACTTGAGAGGAGAGCTCAACATGAGAGGAGAGCTCAACTTGAGAGGACAGCTCAACTTGAGAGGACAGCTCAACTTGAGAGGAGAGCTCAACTTGAGAGGACAGCTCAACTTGACAGAACAGCTCAACTTGAGAGGACAGCTCAACTTGAGAGGACAGTTCAACTTGAGAGGACAGCTCAACTTTAGAGGACAGCACAACTCGAGATGACAGCACAACTTGAGATGACAGCACAACTTGGGTGGACAGCACAGCTTGCGAGGACAGCAAAGCTTGCGAGGACAGCATGTCTTGCAAGGACAGAACGGCTTGCGAGGACAGCACGGCTTGCGGGGACATCACGGCTTGCGGGGACAGCACGGCTTGCGAGGACAGCACAGCTTCCGAGGACAGCACAGCTTGCGAGGACAGCACAGCTTGCGAGGACAACACGGCTTGCGAGGACAGCACGGCTTGTGAAGACAGCACAGGTTTCGAGGACAGCACGGGTTGCGAGGACAGCACAGCTTCCGAGGAAAGGACAGCTTCTGAGGACAGCACTGCTTCTGAGGACAACACAGCTTCCGAGGACAGCACAGCTTGCGAGGACAGCACAGCTAGCGTGGACAGCACAGCTTGCGAGGACAGCACAGCTTGGCAGGACAGCACAGCTAGCGAGGACAGCACAGCTTGCGAGGACAGCAAGGCTTGCAAGGAAAGCACGGCATGCGAGGACAGCACGGCTTGCGAGGACAGCACAGCTTGTGAGGACAGCTCAACTTGAGAGGACAGCTCAAGTTGCGAGGACAGTTCAACTTGAGAGGAGAGCCCAACTTGAGAGGAGTGCTCAACTTTCGAGGACAGCAAAGCCAACGAGGCTAGCACGGCTTGCGAGGACAGCACGGCTTGCAAGGACAGCACGGCTTGCGAGGACAGCACAGCTTGCGAGGACCGCACAGCTTGCGAGGACAGCACAGCTTGCGAGGACAGAACAGCTTGCGAGGACAGCTCAACTTGAGAGGACAGCTCAACTTGAGAGGACAGTTCAACTTGAGAGAACAGCTGAACTTGAGAGGACAGCTCAGCTAGAGAGGACAGCGCAACTTGATAGGACAGCCCTACTTGAGAGGACAGCTCAACTTGATAGGACAGCTCAACTTGAGAGGACAGTTCAACTTGAGTGGACAGCAAAGTTTGCGAGGACAGCACAGCTTGCGAGGACAGCACGGCTTGCGAGGACAGAACGGCTTGCGAGGACAGCACAGCTGGCGAGGACAGCACAGGTTGCGAAGACAGCACAGCTTCCGAGGTCAGCACAGCTTGCGAGGACAGCACGGCTTGCGAGGACAGCACAGCTTGCGAGGACAGCACAGCTTGCGAGGACAGCACAGCTTTCGAGGACAGCTTAGCTTGCGAGGACAGCACAGCTTGCGAGGACAGCACAGCTTGCGAGGACAGCACAGCTTGCGAGGACAGCACAGCATGCGAGGACAGCACGGCTTGCGAGGACAGCACGGCTTGCGAGGACAGAACCGCTTGCGAGGACAACACAGCTTGCGAGGACAGCACAGCTTGCGAGGACAGCACAGCTTGCGAGGACAGCACAGCTAGCGAGGAAAGCACAGCTTGCGAGGACAGCAATTCTTGCGAGGACAACATGGCCTGCAAGGACAGCACGGCTTGCAGAAACAGCACAGCTTGCGAGGACAGCACAGCTTGCGAGGACAGCACAGCTTGCGAGGACAGCACAGCTTGCGAGGACAGCACAACTTGCGAGGACAGCACAGCTTGCGGGGACAGCACAGCTTGCGAGGACAGCACAGCTAGCGAGCACAGCACAGCTTGCGAGGACAGCAAGGCTTGCGAGGACAGCACGGTCTGCGAGGACAGCACGGCTTGCAAGGACAGCACAGCTTGCGAGGACAGCACAGCTTGCGAGGACAGCACAGCTTGCGAGGACAGCACAGCTTGCGAGGACAGCACAACTTGCGAGGACAGCACAGCTTGCGAGGACAGCACAGCTTGCGAGGACAGCTCAACTTGAGAGGACAGCTCAACTTGAGAGGACAGCTCAACTTGAGAGTACACCTCAACTTGAGAGGAGAGCTCTACTTGAGAGGAGAGCTCAACATGAGAGGAGATTTCAACTTGGGAGGACAGCTCAACTTTAGAGGACAGCTCAACTTGAGAGGACAGCTCAACTTGAGAGGACAGCTCAACTTGACAGAACAGCTCAACTTGAGAGGACAGCTCAACTTGAGAGGACAGTTCAACTTGAGAGGACAGCTCAAGTTTAGAGGACAGCACAACTCGAGATGACAGCACAACTTGAGATGACAGCACAACTTGGGTGGACAGCACAGCTTGCGAGGACAGCAAAGCTTGCGAGGACAGCACGGCTTGCAAGGACAGAATGGCTTGCGAGGACAGCACGGCTTGCGGGGACAGCACGGCCTGCGGGGACAGCACGGCTTGCGAGGACAGCACAGCTTCCGAGGACAGCACAGCTTGCGAGGACAGCACAGCTTGCGAGGACAACATGGCTTGCGAGGACAGCACGGCTTGCGAGGACAGCACAGGTTGCGAGGACAGCACGGGTTGCGAGGACAGCACAGCTTCAGAGGAAAGGACAGCTTGCGAGGACAGCACAGCTTGCGAGGACAGCACAGCTTGCGAGGACAGCACAGCTTGCGAGGACAGCACAGCTTGCGAGGACAGCACAGCTAGCGAGGACAGCACAGCTTGCGAGGACAGCAAGGCTTGCGAGGACAGCACGGCTTGCGAGGACAGCACGGCTTGCGAGGACAGCCAAGTTTGCGAGGACAACATGGCCTGCGAGGACAGCACGGCTTGCAGAAACAGCACGGTTTGCGAGGACAGCACAGCTTGCGAGGACGGCACAGCTCGCGGGGACAGCAGAGCTTGCGGGGACAGCACAACTTGTGGAGACAGCACAGCTTGCGCGGACAGCACAGCTTGCGGGGACAGCACAGCTTGCGGGGACAGCACAGCTTGCGGGGACAGCACAGCTTGCGAGGACAGCACAGCTTGCGAGGACAGCACAGCTTGCGAGGACAGCACAGCTTGCGAGGACAGCACAGCTTGCGAGGACAGCTCAACTTGAGAGGACAGCTCAACTTGAGATGACAGTTCAACTTGAGAGGAGAGCACAACTTGAGACGACTGCTCAACTTGAGAGGACAGCAAAGCTTGCGAGGACAGCATGGCTTGCGAGGACAGCACGGCTTGCAAGGACAGCACAGCTTGCGAAGACAGCACAGCTTGCGAGGACAGCACAGCTTGCGAGGACAGCACAGCTTGTGAGGACAGAACAGCTTGCGAGGACAGCTCAATTTGAGAGGACAGATCAACTAGAGAGGACAGCTCAATTTGAGAGGACAGCTCAACTTGAGAGGACAGTTCAACTTGCAAGGACAGCTCAACTTGCGAGGACAGCACAGCCTGCAAGGACAGCACAGCTTGCGAGGACAGCACGGCTTGTGAGGACAGCACGGCTTGCGAGGACAGCACAGCTTGCGAGGACAGTACGGCTTGTGAGGACAGCACGGCTTGCGAGGAGAGCACAGCTTGCGAGGACCGCACAGCTTTCGAGGACAGTACAGCTTGCGAGGACAGCACAGCTTGCGAGGACAGCCAAGTTTGCGAGGACAGCACAGCTTGCGAGGACAGCTCAACTTGAGAGGACACCTCACCTTGAGAGGACAGCTCAGCTAGAGAGGACAGCGCAACTTGAGAGGACAGCTCTACTTGAGAGGACAGCTCAACTTGAAAGGACAGCTCAACTTGAGAGGACAGCTCAACTTGAGAGGACAGCCAACTTGAGAGGACAGCAAAGCTTGCGAGGACAGTACGGCTTGCGAGGACAGCACAGCTTGCGAAGACAGCATGGCTTGCGAAGACAGCACGGCTGGAGAGGACAGCACAGGTTGCGAGGACAGCACAGCTTGCGAGGACAGCACAGGTTGCGAGGACAGCACAGCTTGCGAGGACAACACAGCTTGCGAGGACAGCACGGCTTGCGAGGACAGCACAGCTTGCGAGGACAGCACAGCTTGCGAGGACAGCACAGCTTGCGAGGACAGCACAGCTTGGGAGGACAGCACGGCTTGCGAGGAGAGCTGAACTTGAGAGGGCAGCTCAACTTGAGATGGCAGCTCAACTTGAGAGGATAGCTCAACTAGAGAGGACAGCTCAACTTAAGAGGACAGCACAACTTGAGAGGACAGCACAACTTGAGAGGACAGCACAACTTGCAAGGATAGTAGACCTTGTGATTAACCTTCTAGTGCCTTAACCATTGTACATTCAGTAACAGTTTCATTTGGAGCAACCTTTCTGTATACAGTAACACTTGCATGTACAGATATACTGATATGAATAGGAATAATTTCACCTTCAGCAGTTTTCGCTAATAGAACATGAATAGTGTGTGCTGCAACTCTTGCATCTACAGTATCTCAAATGTGCTGAGTAAGTTTTGCGTAAGCAGTCACTCCTCCATGCAAGCTATCTCTTGCATGTTCAGTAACAGATGCTTTTGCAGCTGAGATGTGTGTATTAACCACAGAACTTGAATAGACTGCTTTGCATGCTGTAATGCGGAAAGAAAGAGATGGGGAGGAGAAAAAGTAGTATGTAGGAAGAAGGGTGGGAGGGAGGGAGGGAATGTATGAGGAAAGTATGTTTGAGAGAGTTGAAGAGGATAGTAATATGGGGAAGGATGAGAGGAGGAGAAGGAAGCCATGGTGAGAAGAGGGAGGATGTATCGGGCAAAGAGGAAACGGCGGAGAGAAATAAGGAAGGAACGAAAGTAACAGGTAATATAAGTATAAAGTGAGTGGAGGAGGATAGAGAAAAATATATATAAATATAAATATACATAGTGTGTAGATGGTATGTTTACTACAATTGAGAACACACGAAAACGCTGTACAGGCAGTGAAGTGGAGACTCAAAAGGTGAAAACAAGTACTAAGTGTGAGGTGAGGTAAGAAGGAAGAACTTCCACAACAGTAGGCGCTACTGAATAATAAAGTGGGGAAACCAAAGTGTAGAATGGTAGTCGAGCCACATGGTGGCTAGAATAAAAGACACTGGTCGGTGTGGTGTCTAATATCAGTCATGCTGTCTGTCAAGACAACAACAGGAATGGACAGATCAAACAGGTGCATCGAAATTCCTGACGACTGGAGCATTACAATAATCAGTACCATAAGCTGTGCTGTGTGGCGCCAATTAACAAGTTGTCAGACGAGAATCGAAAGCAAGATATCCACCGTAATACAAAAGATGAGAGACAGACGTACCAGTACTGCTAGACATGCCTAATGCCGCATAAATCCACGCTGCCACTTGTGCTGCCCATTCACATAACGTAGTGTTACAGATGAAGTGCCTGCCGAAAACGCGGAGGGATTTCTATAGACTGTAACTATAAAGAAAGGAAAGTGTGAAGAGGGGGGGGGGGGCACAGGGCAGACGATACATTGTACGCCAAGGACGGAATGTGATGTGTTGGCAAATGTGCCAACACCTTGTAGATAGAGGAGGCCGAAATGCACGCTATCTAACGCAGACGGGCGTGAATTCTGGAACAGGATAAGTATTGAATGCTAATAAGAAAAGTATGCAGCTCCTCGAATACTTAACTTTATTCCATCCTTGTGGTACATCGCTCTTGATAATACAAATAAGACTATCTTCAGATACGGATAATGGCGCCTTGCTATGTCGTAGTCATGGACTTAGCTGAAGGCTATTCTAACTGTCTCTCGGCAAATGAGAGAAAGGCTGCGTCAGTGTAGTCGCTAGCAAAGTCGTCGTACAACTGGGGCGAGTGCTATTCCGTATCTCGAGATCACACAGTGGCGACACGCGGGTCCGACATGTACTAAATGGACCGCGGCCGATTTAAAGTACCGCCTAGCAAGTGTGGTGTCTGGCGGTGACACCACAGAATGCGTCGGAAAGCGCGGTCCAGTATTGCGATAGGGGGTGTGGTGGGGGGGGGGGGGGGGGTTATGGGGCACAAAATGCGGCCCGTCATTCGTCGGAATTCGCAGCTCGCGGCCGATATCCCGTGGTGCGAATCGAGGGATGAGCACAGCCTCTCACAGTCGCCTGGAGGCGTCATAAAATCCATGTTCAGCTATTTGCTTCCAGGCTGCACTTCCTGAGTTAGCAGGCTTCAATATAATATTGTTGCAACCCTAGCTTCCCGACTGAGAAAGCAAAACAGAAATTTCCAGATCACACACACACACACACAAATCGTCGCAATTGGGCTGCATTAAAATAATTGGAGCATTACATAATATTTAAAACACAACCAGTGCTGTGTGGCAGCAGTGAAAGTGTTTCCAGAAGGAAATCCAGGGGAAAAATAATCCGCTGTCCTGCACGCCGTCGGAGGCGGGGGTGGCGCGCCTGCTAATACAATCAACGGCGACTATTTTAATGGCTGCTTGAGGTCTGGTGTGTTGGATAGCTTGGCGGCGCACATACTGCTTCCTTACTTGCTTCCCAACATTCAAGCGAGGTCGCAAGCAAGTTATTTCAACAGGCGCATTTGTATCGCCTGTGTGGTTTGTTGTGGGGGGGTGGGGGGACGGGAGTGTGGTGCGCGGCATGTTGGCTTGGCTGCATGCAATTTGTCCCCCTCCTAGTTGCCCGACTTAGCAAGCGACTTTGCAATGCGACTCCGCTGCGCTCCGCTTGCTTCCAGTTACGTTATAAGCCGGGACTCCACACAAATGACAGCGAGACACTCGTGAACTCTGAACGGGTCGAATATCGGCGGGCGGAATATATCCTTCTTCGTCACATGTAATTACAAATTAACCACTTTCCGATACTCTCCTTTCATTCTACTGTGGAAACTAGTATTTTTTTACGTCGCCACACGGTCCTATATCAAAGCAAACTACGCTCACTGGGCCAGGCGGCGCGGCCCGGCGCGTCTCTGCTCTTCGTGTTTCAAATCATGCTGCATAAACGTCCGTAACTCCTCGATGCCTTCACTTACAATTTTCAAACTCTGACACCGCCAAGCGACTACCGACCTCAGTCCGTGATATCAATTTCAGCTCGATACCACCTTACTGTCCCAGGCAAAAACGCACTCAAAGGCGCAAATGCAAACCGAAAAGAAAAACCGATTACACAAACTCACGCAAAAGCTACTTCTTCGTCACATGTAATTACAAATTAACCACTTTCCGATACTCTCCTTTCATTCTACTGTGGAAACTAGTATTTTTTTACGTCGCCACACGGTCCTATATCAAAGCAAACTACGCTCACTGGGCCAGGCGGCGCGGCCCGGCGCGTCTCTGCTCTTCGTGTTTCAAATCATGCTGCATAAACGTCCGTAACTCCTCGATGCCTTCACTTACAATTTTCAAACTCTGACACCGCCAAGCGACTACCGACCTCAGTCCGTGATATCAATTTCAGCTCGATACCACCTTACTGTCCCAGGCAAAAACGCACTCAAAGGCGCAAATGCAAACCGAAAAGAAAAACCGATTACACAAACTCACGCAAAAGCTACTTCTTCGTCACATGTAATTACAAATTAACCACTTTCCGATACTCTCCTTTCATTCTACTGTGGAAACTAGTATTTTTTTACGTCGCCACACGGTCCTATATCAAAGCAAACTACGCTCACTGGGCCAGGCGGCGCGGCCCGGCGCGTCTCTGCTCTTCGTGTTTCAAATCATGCTGCATAAACGTCCGTAACTCCTCGATGCCTTCACTTACAATTTTCAAACTCTGACACCGCCAAGCGACTACCGACCTCAGTCCGTGATATCAATTTCAGCTCGATACCACCTTACTGTCCCAGGCAAAAACGCACTCAAAGGCGCAAATGCAAACCGAAAAGAAAAACCGATTACACAAACTCACGCAAAAGCTACTTCTTCGTCACATGTAATTACAAATTAACCACTTTCCGATACTCTCCTTTCATTCTACTGTGGAAACTAGTATTTTTTTACGTCGCCACACGGTCCTATATCAAAGCAAACTACGCTCACTGGGCCAGGCGGCGCGGCCCGGCGCGTCTCTGCTCTTCGTGTTTCAAATCATGCTGCATAAACGTCCGTAACTCCTCGATGCCTTCACTTACAATTTTCAAACTCTGACACCGCCAAGCGACTACCGACCTCAGTCCGTGATATCAATTTCAGCTCGATACCACCTTACTGTCCCAGGCAAAAACGCACTCAAAGGCGCAAATGCAAACCGAAAAGAAAAACCGATTACACAAACTCACGCAAAAGCTACTTCTTCGTCACATGTAATTACAAATTAACCACTTTCCGATACTCTCCTTTCATTCTACTGTGGAAACTAGTATTTTTTTACGTCGCCACACGGTCCTATATCAAAGCAAACTACGCTCACTGGGCCAGGCGGCGCGGCCCGGCGCGTCTCTGCTCTTCGTGTTTCAAATCATGCTGCATAAACGTCCGTAACTCCTCGATGCCTTCACTTACAATTTTCAAACTCTGACACCGCCAAGCGACTACCGACCTCAGTCCGTGATATCAATTTCAGCTCGATACCACCTTACTGTCCCAGGCAAAAACGCACTCAAAGGCGCAAATGCAAACCGAAAAGAAAAACCGATTACACAAACTCACGCAAAAGCTACTTCTTCGTCACATGTAATTACAAATTAACCACTTTCCGATACTCTCCTTTCATTCTACTGTGGAAACTAGTATTTTTTTACGTCGCCACACGGTCCTATATCAAAGCAAACTACGCTCACTGGGCCAGGCGGCGCGGCCCGGCGCGTCTCTGCTCTTCGTGTTTCAAATCATGCTGCATAAACGTCCGTAACTCCTCGATGCCTTCACTTACAATTTTCAAACTCTGACACCGCCAAGCGACTACCGACCTCAGTCCGTGATATCAATTTCAGCTCGATACCACCTTACTGTCCCAGGCAAAAACGCACTCAAAGGCGCAAATGCAAACCGAAAAGAAAAACCGATTACACAAACTCACGCAAAAGCTACTTCTTCGTCACATGTAATTACAAATTAACCACTTTCCGATACTCTCCTTTCATTCTACTGTGGAAACTAGTATTTTTTTACGTCGCCACACGGTCCTATATCAAAGCAAACTACGCTCACTGGGCCAGGCGGCGCGGCCCGGCGCGTCTCTGCTCTTCGTGTTTCAAATCATGCTGCATAAACGTCCGTAACTCCTCGATGCCTTCACTTACAATTTTCAAACTCTGACACCGCCAAGCGACTACCGACCTCAGTCCGTGATATCAATTTCAGCTCGATACCACCTTACTGTCCCAGGCAAAAACGCACTCAAAGGCGCAAATGCAAACCGAAAAGAAAAACCGATTACACAAACTCACGCAAAAGCTACTTCTTCGTCACATGTAATTACAAATTAACCACTTTCCGATACTCTCCTTTCATTCTACTGTGGAAACTAGTATTTTTTTACGTCGCCACACGGTCCTATATCAAAGCAAACTACGCTCACTGGGCCAGGCGGCGCGGCCCGGCGCGTCTCTGCTCTTCGTGTTTCAAATCATGCTGCATAAACGTCCGTAACTCCTCGATGCCTTCACTTACAATTTTCAAACTCTGACACCGCCAAGCGACTACCGACCTCAGTCCGTGATATCAATTTCAGCTCGATACCACCTTACTGTCCCAGGCAAAAACGCACTCAAAGGCGCAAATGCAAACCGAAAAGAAAAACCGATTACACAAACTCACGCAAAAGCTACTTCTTCGTCACATGTAATTACAAATTAACCACTTTCCGATACTCTCCTTTCATTCTACTGTGGAAACTAGTATTTTTTTACGTCGCCACACGGTCCTATATCAAAGCAAACTACGCTCACTGGGCCAGGCGGCGCGGCCCGGCGCGTCTCTGCTCTTCGTGTTTCAAATCATGCTGCATAAACGTCCGTAACTCCTCGATGCCTTCACTTACAATTTTCAAACTCTGACACCGCCAAGCGACTACCGACCTCAGTCCGTGATATCAATTTCAGCTCGATACCACCTTACTGTCCCAGGCAAAAACGCACTCAAAGGCGCAAATGCAAACCGAAAAGAAAAACCGATTACACAAACTCACGCAAAAGCTACTTCTTCGTCACATGTAATTACAAATTAACCACTTTCCGATACTCTCCTTTCATTCTACTGTGGAAACTAGTATTTTTTTACGTCGCCACACGGTCCTATATCAAAGCAAACTACGCTCACTGGGCCAGGCGGCGCGGCCCGGCGCGTCTCTGCTCTTCGTGTTTCAAATCATGCTGCATAAACGTCCGTAACTCCTCGATGCCTTCACTTACAATTTTCAAACTCTGACACCGCCAAGCGACTACCGACCTCAGTCCGTGATATCAATTTCAGCTCGATACCACCTTACTGTCCCAGGCAAAAACGCACTCAAAGGCGCAAATGCAAACCGAAAAGAAAAACCGATTACACAAACTCACGCAAAAGCTACTTCTTCGTCACATGTAATTACAAATTAACCACTTTCCGATACTCTCCTTTCATTCTACTGTGGAAACTAGTATTTTTTTACGTCGCCACACGGTCCTATATCAAAGCAAACTACGCTCACTGGGCCAGGCGGCGCGGCCCGGCGCGTCTCTGCTCTTCGTGTTTCAAATCATGCTGCATAAACGTCCGTAACTCCTCGATGCCTTCACTTACAATTTTCAAACTCTGACACCGCCAAGCGACTACCGACCTCAGTCCGTGATATCAATTTCAGCTCGATACCACCTTACTGTCCCAGGCAAAAACGCACTCAAAGGCGCAAATGCAAACCGAAAAGAAAAACCGATTACACAAACTCACGCAAAAGCTACTTCTTCGTCACATGTAATTACAAATTAACCACTTTCCGATACTCTCCTTTCATTCTACTGTGGAAACTAGTATTTTTTTACGTCGCCACACGGTCCTATATCAAAGCAAACTACGCTCACTGGGCCAGGCGGCGCGGCCCGGCGCGTCTCTGCTCTTCGTGTTTCAAATCATGCTGCATAAACGTCCGTAACTCCTCGATGCCTTCACTTACAATTTTCAAACTCTGACACCGCCAAGCGACTACCGACCTCAGTCCGTGATATCAATTTCAGCTCGATACCACCTTACTGTCCCAGGCAAAAACGCACTCAAAGGCGCAAATGCAAACCGAAAAGAAAAACCGATTACACAAACTCACGCAAAAGCTACTTCTTCGTCACATGTAATTACAAATTAACCACTTTCCGATACTCTCCTTTCATTCTACTGTGGAAACTAGTATTTTTTTACGTCGCCACACGGTCCTATATCAAAGCAAACTACGCTCACTGGGCCAGGCGGCGCGGCCCGGCGCGTCTCTGCTCTTCGTGTTTCAAATCATGCTGCATAAACGTCCGTAACTCCTCGATGCCTTCACTTACAATTTTCAAACTCTGACACCGCCAAGCGACTACCGACCTCAGTCCGTGATATCAATTTCAGCTCGATACCACCTTACTGTCCCAGGCAAAAACGCACTCAAAGGCGCAAATGCAAACCGAAAAGAAAAACCGATTACACAAACTCACGCAAAAGCTACTTCTTCGTCACATGTAATTACAAATTAACCACTTTCCGATACTCTCCTTTCATTCTACTGTGGAAACTAGTATTTTTTTACGTCGCCACACGGTCCTATATCAAAGCAAACTACGCTCACTGGGCCAGGCGGCGCGGCCCGGCGCGTCTCTGCTCTTCGTGTTTCAAATCATGCTGCATAAACGTCCGTAACTCCTCGATGCCTTCACTTACAATTTTCAAACTCTGACACCGCCAAGCGACTACCGACCTCAGTCCGTGATATCAATTTCAGCTCGATACCACCTTACTGTCCCAGGCAAAAACGCACTCAAAGGCGCAAATGCAAACCGAAAAGAAAAACCGATTACACAAACTCACGCAAAAGCTACTTCTTCGTCACATGTAATTACAAATTAACCACTTTCCGATACTCTCCTTTCATTCTACTGTGGAAACTAGTATTTTTTTACGTCGCCACACGGTCCTATATCAAAGCAAACTACGCTCACTGGGCCAGGCGGCGCGGCCCGGCGCGTCTCTGCTCTTCGTGTTTCAAATCATGCTGCATAAACGTCCGTAACTCCTCGATGCCTTCACTTACAATTTTCAAACTCTGACACCGCCAAGCGACTACCGACCTCAGTCCGTGATATCAATTTCAGCTCGATACCACCTTACTGTCCCAGGCAAAAACGCACTCAAAGGCGCAAATGCAAACCGAAAAGAAAAACCAATTACACAAACTCACGCAAAAGCTACTTCTTCGTCACATGTAATTACAAATTAACCACTTTCCGATACTCTCCTTTCATTCTACTGTGGAAACTAGTATTTTTTTACGTCGCCACACGGTCCTATATCAAAGCAAACTACGCTCACTGGGCCAGGCGGCGCGGCCCGGCGCGTCTCTGCTCTTCGTGTTTCAAATCATGCTGCATAAACGTCCGTAACTCCTCGATGCCTTCACTTACAATTTTCAAACTCTGACACCGCCAAGCGACTACCGACCTCAGTCCGTGATATCAATTTCAGCTCGATACCACCTTACTGTCCCAGGCAAAAACGCACTCAAAGGACAGCACAGCTTGCGAGGACAGCAAGGCTTGCGAGGACAGCATGGCCTGCGAGGACTGCACGGCTTGCGATGACAGCACAGCTTGCAAGGACAGCACAGCTTGCGAGGACAGCACAGCTTGCGAGGACAGCACAGCTAGCGAGGACAGCACAGCTAGCGAGGACAGCACAGCTTGCGAGGACAGCAAGGCTTGCGAGGACAGCACGGCTTGCGAGGACAGCACGGCTTGCGAGCACAGCACTGCTTGCGAGGACAGCTAGACTTGAGAGGACAGCTCAAGTTGCGAGGACAGTTCAACTTGAGAGGAGAACACAACTTGAGAGGAGTGCTCAACTTTCGAGGACAGCAATGCCTACGAGGCTAGCATGGCTTGCGAGGACAGCACGGCTTGCAAGAACAGCACGGCTTGCGAGGACAGCACAGCTTACGGGACCGCACAGCTTGCGAGGACAGCACAGCTTGCGAGGACAGAACAGCTTGCGAGGACAGCTCAACTTGAGAGGACAGCTCAACTTGAGAGGACAGTTCAACTTGAGAGAACAGCTGAAGTTGAGAGGACAGCTCAGCTAGAGAGGACAGCGCAACTTGAGAGGACAGCTCTACTTGAGAGCACAGCTCAACTTGAGAGGACAGCTGAACTCGAGAGGGCAGCTCAACTCGAGTGGACAGCAAAGCTTGCGAGGACTGCACGGCTTGCGAGGACAGCACGGCTTGCGAGGACAGCACGGCTTGCGAGGACAGCACGGCTGGCGAGGACAGCACAGGTTGCGAGGACAGCACAGCTTGCGAGGACAGCACAGCTTGTGAGGACAGCACAGCTTGCGAGGACTGCACAGCTTGCGAGGACAGCACAGCTTGCGAGGACAGCACAGCTTGCGAGGACAGCACAGCTTGCGAGAACAGCACAGCTAGCGAGGACAGCACAGCTTGCGAGGACAGCAAGGCTTGCGAGGACAGCACGGCCTGCGAGGACAGCATGGCTTGCGAGGACAGCACGGCTTGCAGGGACAGCACAGCTTGCGAGGACAGCACAGCTTGTGAGACAGCACAGCTTGCGAGGACAGCACAGCTTGCGAGGACAGCACAATTTGCGAGGACAGCACAGCTTGCGAGGACAGCACAGCTTGCGAGGACAGCACAGCTAGCGAGGACAGCACAGCTTGCGAGGACAGCAAGGCTTGCGAGGACAGCATGGCCTGCGAGGACAGCACGGCTTGCGATGACAGCACAGCTTGCAAGGACAGCACAGCTTGCGGGGACAGCACAGCTTGCGAGGACAGTACAGCTTGCGAGGACAGCACAACTTGCGACGACAGCACAGCTTGCGAGGACAGCACAGCTTGCGAGGACAGCTCAACTTGAGAGGACAGCTCAACTTGAGAGGACAGATCAACTTGAGAGTACATCTCAACTTGAGAGGAGAGCTCAACTTGAGAGGAGAGCTCAACATGAGAGGAGAGCTCAACTTGAGAGGACAGCTCAACTTGAGAGGACAGCTCAACTTGAGAGGAGAGCTCAACTTGAGAGGACAGCTCAACTTGACAGAACAGCTTAACTTGAGAGGACAGCTCAACTTGAGAGGACAGTTCAACTTGAGAGGACAGCTCAACTTTAGAGGACAGCACAACTCGAGATGACAGCACAACTTGAGATGACAGCACAACTTGGGTGGACAGCACAGCTTGCGAGGACAGCAAAGCTTGCGAGGACAGCATGTCTTGCAAGGACAGAACGGCTTGCGAGGACAGCACGGCTTGCGGGGACATCACGGCTTGCGGGGACAGCACGGCTTGCGAGGACAGCACAGCTTCCGAGGACAGCACAGCTTGCGAGGACAGCACAGCTTGCGAGGACAACACAGCTTGCGAGGACAGCACAGCTTGCGAGGACAGCACAGCTTGCGAGGACAGCACAGCTTGCGAGGACAGCACAGCTTGTGAGGACAGCACAGCTTGCGAGGACGGCTCAACTTGAGAGGACAGCTCACCTTGAGATGACCGCTCAACTTGAGAGGAGACCTCAACTTGAGAGGAGAGCTCAACTTGAGAGGAGAGCTCAATTTGAGAGGAAAGCTCAACTTGAGAGGTCATCTCAACTAGAGAGGACAGCTCAACTAGAGAGGACAGCTCAACTAGAGAGGACAGCTCAACTAAAGAGGACAGTTCAACTAGAGAGGACAGATCAACTAGAGAGGACAGCTCAACTTGAGAGGACAGCTCAACTTAAGAGGACAGCTAAACTTGAGAGGATAGCTCAACTTGAGACGACAGCACAACTTTTGAGGACAGCACAGCTTGGGAGGACAGCACAGCTTGCGAGGACCGCTAAAATTGCGAGGACAGCATGGCTTGCGATGACAGCACGGCTTGCAAGAACAGCACAGCTTGCGAGGACAGCACGGCTTGCGAAGACAGCATGGCTTGCGAGGACAGCACGGCTTGCCAGGACAGCACGGCTTGCGAGGACAGCACGCCTTGCGAGGACAGCACCGGTTGCGAGGACAGCATGGCTTGCGAAGACAGCACAGGTTGTGAGGACACCACGGGTTGCGAGGACAGCACAGCTTCCGAGGACAGGACAGCTTCCGAGGGCAGCGCAGCTTCTGAGGACAACACAGCTTCCGAGGACAGCACAGCTTGCGAGGACAGCACAGCTTGCGAGGACAGCACAGCTAGCGAAGACAGCACAGCTTGCAAGGACTGCACAGCTTGCGAGGACAGCACAGCTTGCGAGGACAGCACAGCTTGCGAGGACAGCACAGCTTGTGAGGACAGCACAGCTTGCGAGGACTGCACAGCTTGCGAGGACAGCACAGCTTGCGAGGACAGCACAGCTTGCGAGGACAGCACAGCTTGCGAGAACAGCACAGCTAGCGAGGACAGCACAGCTTGCGAGGACAGCAAGGCTTGCGAGGACAGCACGGCCTGCGAGGACAGCATGGCTTGCGAGGACAGCACGGCTTGCAGGGACAGCACAGCTTGCGAGGACAGCACAGCTTGTGAGACAGCACAGCTTGCGAGGACAGCACAGCTTGCGAGGACAGCACAATTTGCGAGGACAGCACAGCTTGCGAGGACAGCACAGCTTGCGAGGACAGCACAGCTAGCGAGGACAGCACAGCTTGCGAGGACAGCAAGGCTTGCGAGGACAGCATGGCCTGCGAGGACAGCACGGCTTGCAATGACAGCACAGCTTGCAAGGACAGCACAGCTTGCGGGGACAGCACAGCTTGCGAGGACAGTACAGCTTGCGAGGACAGCACAACTTGCGACGACAGCACAGCTTGCGAGGACAGCACAGCTTGCGAGGACAGCTCAACTTGAGAGGACAGCTCAACTTGAGAGGACAGATCAACTTGAGAGTACATCTCAACTTGAGAGGAGAGCTCAACTTGAGAGGAGAGCTCAACATGAGAGGAGAGCTCAACTTGAGAGGACAGCTCAACTTGAGAGGACAGCTCAACTTGAGAGGAGAGCTCAACTTGAGAGGACAGCTCAACTTGACAGAACAGCTCGACTTGAGAGGACAGCTCAACTTGAGAGGACAGTTCAACTTGAGAGGACAGCTCAACTTTAGAGGACAGCACAACTCGAGATGACAGCACAACTTGAGATGACAGCACAACTTGGGTGGACAGCACAGCTTGCGAGGACAGCAAAGCTTGCGAGGACAGCACGGCTTGCAAGGACAGAACGGCTTGCGAGGACAGCATGGCTTGTTGGGACAGCACGGCTTGCGGGGACAGCACGGCTTGCGAGGACAGCACAGCCTCCGAGGACAACACGGTTTGCGAGGACAGCATGGCTTGCGAGGCCAGCACAGGTTTCGAGGACAGCACGGGTTGCGAGGACAGCACAGATTCCGAGGACAGGACAGCTTGTGAGGACAGCACAGCTTGCGAGGACAGCACAGCTTGCGAGGACAGCACAGCTAGTGAGGACAGCACAGCTAGCGAGGACAGCACAGCTTGCGAGGACAGCAAGGCTTGCGAGGACAGCACGGCTTGCGAGGACAGCACGGCTTGCGAGCACAGCACTGCTTGCGAGGACAGCTAGACTTGAGAGGACAGCTCAAGTTGCGAGGACAGTTCAACTTGAGAGGAGAACACAACTTGAGAGGACTGCTCAACTTTCGAGGACAGCAATGCCTACGAGGCT
This sequence comes from Schistocerca piceifrons, assembly GCF_021461385.2. NCBI lineage: Eukaryota > Metazoa > Arthropoda > Insecta > Orthoptera > Acrididae > Schistocerca > Schistocerca piceifrons. The sequence continues at coordinate 24,785 of NW_025729025.1, read as the reverse complement.
AGCATGGCTTGCGAGGACAGCACGGCTTGCAAGAACAGCACGGCTTGCGAGGACAGCACAGCTTACGGGACCGCACAGCTTGCGAGGACAGCACAGCTTGCGAGGACAGAACAGCTTGCGAGGACAGCTCAACTTGAGAGGACAGCTCAACTTGAGAGGACAGTTCAACTTGAGAGAACAGCTGAAGTTGAGAGGACAGCTCAGCTAGAGAGGACAGCGCAACTTGAGAGGACAGCTCTACTTGAGAGCACAGCTCAACTTGAGAGGACAGCTGAACTCGAGAGGGCAGCTCAACTCGAGTGGACAGCAAAGCTTGCGAGGACTGCACGGCTTGCGAGGACAGCACGGCTTGCGAGGACAGCACGGCTTGCGAGGACAGCACGGCTGGCGAGGACAGCACAGGTTGCGAAGACAGCACAGCTTCTGAGGACTGCACAGCTTGCGAGGACAGCACGGCTTGCGAGGACAGCACAGCTTGCGAGGAGAGCACAGCTTGCGAGGACAACACAGCTTGCGAGGACAGCACAGCTTGCGAGGACAGCACAGCTTGCGAGGACAGCACAGCTTGCGAGGACAGCACAGCTTGTGAGGACAGCACAGCTTGCGAGGACGGCTCAACTTGAGAGGACAGCTCACCTTGAGATGACCGCTCAACTTGAGAGGAGACCTCAACTTGAGAGGAGAGCTCAACTTGAGAGGAGAGCTCAATTTGAGAGGAAAGCTCAACTTGAGAGGTCAGCTCAACTAGAGAGGACAGCTCAACTAGAGAGGACAGCTCAACTAGAGAGGACAGCTCAACTAAAGAGGACAGTTCAACTAGAGAGGACAGATCAACTAGAGAGGACAGCTCAACTTGAGAGGACAGCTCAACTTAAGAGGACAGCTAAACTTGAGAGGATAGCTCAACTTGAGACGACAGCACAACTTTTGAGGACAGCACAGCTTGGGAGGACAGCACAGCTTGCGAGGACCGCTAAAATTGCGAGGACAGCATGGCTTGCGATGACAGCACGGCTTGCAAGAACAGCACAGCTTGCGAGGACAGCACGGCTTGCGAAGACAGCATGGCTTGCGAGGACAGCACGGCTTGCCAGGACAGCACGGCTTGCGAGGACAGCACGCCTTGCGAGGACAGCACCGGTTGCGAGGACAGCATGGCTTGCGAAGACAGCACAGGTTGTGAGGACACCACGGGTTGCGAGGACAGCACAGCTTCCGAGGACAGGACAGCTTCCGAGGGCAGCGCAGCTTCTGAGGACAACACAGCTTCCGAGGACAGCACAGCTTGCGAGGACAGCACAGCTTGCGAGGACAGCACAGCTAGCGAAGACAGCACAGCTTGCAAGGACTGCACAGCTTGCGAGGACAGCACAGCTTGCGAGGACAGCACAGCTTGCGAGGACAGCACAGCTTGTGAGGACAGCACAGCTTGCGAGGACTGCACAGCTTGCGAGGACAGCACAGCTTGCGAGGACAGCACAGCTTGCGAGGACAGCACAGCTTGCGAGAACAGCACAGCTAGCGAGGACAGCACAGCTTGCGAGGACAGCAAGGCTTGCGAGGACAGCACGGCCTGCGAGGACAGCATGGCTTGCGAGGACAGCACGGCTTGCAGGGACAGCACAGCTTGCGAGGACAGCACAGCTTGTGAGACAGCACAGCTTGCGAGGACAGCACAGCTTGCGAGGACAGCACAATTTGCGAGGACAGCACAGCTTGCGAGGACAGCACAGCTTGCGAGGACAGCACAGCTAGCGAGGACAGCACAGCTTGCGAGGACAGCAAGGCTTGCGAGGACAGCATGGCCTGCGAGGACAGCACGGCTTGCGATGACAGCACAGCTTGCAAGGACAGCACAGCTTGCGGGGACAGCACAGCTTGCGAGGACAGTACAGCTTGCGAGGACAGCACAACTTGCGACGACAGCACAGCTTGCGAGGACAGCACAGCTTGCGAGGACAGCTCAACTTGAGAGGACAGCTCAACTTGAGAGGACAGATCAACTTGAGAGTACATCTCAACTTGAGAGGAGAGCTCAACTTGAGAGGAGAGCTCAACATGAGAGGAGAGCTCAACTTGAGAGGACAGCTCAACTTGAGAGGACAGCTCAACTTGAGAGGAGAGCTCAACTTGAGAGGACAGCTCAACTTGACAGAACAGCTCAACTTGAGAGGACAGCTCAACTTGAGAGGACAGTTCAACTTGAGAGGACAGCTCAACTTTAGAGGACAGCACAACTCGAGATGACAGCACAACTTGAGATGACAGCACAACTTGGGTGGACAGCACAGCTTGCGAGGACAGCAAAGCTTGCGAGGACAGCATGTCTTGCAAGGACAGAACGGCTTGCGAGGACAGCACGGCTTGCGGGGACATCACGGCTTGCGGGGACAGCACGGCTTGCGAGGACAGCACAGCTTCCGAGGACAGCACAGCTTGCGAGGACAGCACAGCTTGCGAGGACAACACAGCTTGCGAGGACAGCACAGCTTGCGAGGACAGCACAGCTTGCGAGGACAGCACAGCTTGCGAGGACAGCACAGCTTGTGAGGACAGCACAGCTTGCGAGGACGGCTCAACTTGAGAGGACAGCTCACCTTGAGATGACCGCTCAACTTGAGAGGAGACCTCAACTTGAGAGGAGAGCTCAACTTGAGAGGAGAGCTCAATTTGAGAGGAAAGCTCAACTTGAGAGGTCAGCTCAACTAGAGAGGACAGCTCAACTAGAGAGGACAGCTCAACTAGAGAGGACAGCTCAACTAAAGAGGACAGTTCAACTAGAGAGGACAGATCAACTAGAGAGGACAGCTCAACTTGAGAGGACAGCTCAACTTAAGAGGACAGCTAAACTTGAGAGGATAGCTCAACTTGAGACGACAGCACAACTTTTGAGGACAGCACAGCTTGGGAGGACAGCACAGCTTGCGAGGACCGCTAAAATTGCGAGGACAGCATGGCTTGCGATGACAGCACGGCTTGCAAGAACAGCACAGCTTGCGAGGACAGCACGGCTTGCGAAGACAGCATGGCTTGCGAGGACAGCACGGCTTGCCAGGACAGCACGGCTTGCGAGGACAGCACGCCTTGCGAGGACAGCACCGGTTGCGAGGACAGCATGGCTTGCGAAGACAGCACAGGTTGTGAGGACACCACGGGTTGCGAGGACAGCACAGCTTCCGAGGACAGGACAGCTTCCGAGGGCAGCGCAGCTTCTGAGGACAACACAGCTTCCGAGGACAGCACAGCTTGCGAGGACAGCACAGCTTGCGAGGACAGCACAGCTAGCGAAGACAGCACAGCTTGCAAGGACTGCACAGCTTGCGAGGACAGCACAGCTTGCGAGGACAGCACAGCTTGCGAGGACAGCACAGCTTGTGAGGACAGCACAGCTTGCGAGGACTGCACAGCTTGCGAGGACAGCACAGCTTGCGAGGACAGCACAGCTTGCGAGGACAGCACAGCTTGCGAGAACAGCACAGCTAGCGAGGACAGCACAGCTTGCGAGGACAGCAAGGCTTGCGAGGACAGCACGGCCTGCGAGGACAGCATGGCTTGCGAGGACAGCACGGCTTGCAGGGACAGCACAGCTTGCGAGGACAGCACAGCTTGTGAGACAGCACAGCTTGCGAGGACAGCACAGCTTGCGAGGACAGCACAATTTGCGAGGACAGCACAGCTTGCGAGGACAGCACAGCTTGCGAGGACAGCACAGCTAGCGAGGACAGCACAGCTTGCGAGGACAGCAAGGCTTGCGAGGACAGCATGGCCTGCGAGGACAGCACGGCTTGCGATGACAGCACAGCTTGCAAGGACAGCACAGCTTGCGGGGACAGCACAGCTTGCGAGGACAGTACAGCTTGCGAGGACAGCACAACTTGCGACGACAGCACAGCTTGCGAGGACAGCACAGCTTGCGAGGACAGCTCAACTTGAGAGGACAGCTCAACTTGAGAGGACAGATCAACTTGAGAGTACATCTCAACTTGAGAGGAGAGCTCAACTTGAGAGGAGAGCTCAACATGAGAGGAGAGCTCAACTTGAGAGGACAGCTCAACTTGAGAGGACAGCTCAACTTGAGAGGAGAGCTCAACTTGAGAGGACAGCTCAACTTGACAGAACAGCTCAACTTGAGAGGACAGCTCAACTTGAGAGGACAGTTCAACTTGAGAGGACAGCTCAACTTTAGAGGACAGCACAACTCGAGATGACAGCACAACTTGAGATGACAGCACAACTTGGGTGGACAGCACAGCTTGCGAGGACAGCAAAGCTTGCGAGGACAGCATGTCTTGCAAGGACAGAACGGCTTGCGAGGACAGCACGGCTTGCGGGGACATCACGGCTTGCGGGGACAGCACGGCTTGCGAGGACAGCACAGCTTCCGAGGACAGCACAGCTTGCGAGGACAGCACAGCTTGCGAGGACAACACGGCTTGCGAGGACAGCACGGCTTGTGAAGACAGCACAGGTTTCGAGGACAGCACGGGTTGCGAGGACAGCACAGCTTCCGAGGAAAGGACAGCTTCTGAGGACAGCACTGCTTCTGAGGACAACACAGCTTCCGAGGACAGCACAGCTTGCGAGGACAGCACAGCTAGCGTGGACAGCACAGCTTGCGAGGACAGCACAGCTTGGCAGGACAGCACAGCTAGCGAGGACAGCACAGCTTGCGAGGACAGCAAGGCTTGCAAGGAAAGCACGGCATGCGAGGACAGCACGGCTTGCGAGGACAGCACAGCTTGTGAGGACAGCTCAACTTGAGAGGACAGCTCAAGTTGCGAGGACAGTTCAACTTGAGAGGAGAGCCCAACTTGAGAGGAGTGCTCAACTTTCGAGGACAGCAAAGCCAACGAGGCTAGCACGGCTTGCGAGGACAGCACGGCTTGCAAGGACAGCACGGCTTGCGAGGACAGCACAGCTTGCGAGGACCGCACAGCTTGCGAGGACAGCACAGCTTGCGAGGACAGAACAGCTTGCGAGGACAGCTCAACTTGAGAGGACAGCTCAACTTGAGAGGACAGTTCAACTTGAGAGAACAGCTGAACTTGAGAGGACAGCTCAGCTAGAGAGGACAGCGCAACTTGATAGGACAGCCCTACTTGAGAGGACAGCTCAACTTGATAGGACAGCTCAACTTGAGAGGACAGTTCAACTTGAGTGGACAGCAAAGTTTGCGAGGACAGCACAGCTTGCGAGGACAGCACGGCTTGCGAGGACAGAACGGCTTGCGAGGACAGCACAGCTGGCGAGGACAGCACAGGTTGCGAAGACAGCACAGCTTCCGAGGTCAGCACAGCTTGCGAGGACAGCACGGCTTGCGAGGACAGCACAGCTTGCGAGGACAGCACAGCTTGCGAGGACAGCACAGCTTTCGAGGACAGCTTAGCTTGCGAGGACAGCACAGCTTGCGAGGACAGCACAGCTTGCGAGGACAGCACAGCTTGCGAGGACAGCACAGCATGCGAGGACAGCACGGCTTGCGAGGACAGCACGGCTTGCGAGGACAGAACCGCTTGCGAGGACAACACAGCTTGCGAGGACAGCACAGCTTGCGAGGACAGCACAGCTTGCGAGGACAGCACAGCTAGCGAGGAAAGCACAGCTTGCGAGGACAGCAATTCTTGCGAGGACAACATGGCCTGCAAGGACAGCACGGCTTGCAGAAACAGCACAGCTTGCGAGGACAGCACAGCTTGCGAGGACAGCACAGCTTGCGAGGACAGCACAGCTTGCGAGGACAGCACAACTTGCGAGGACAGCACAGCTTGCGGGGACAGCACAGCTTGCGAGGACAGCACAGCTAGCGAGCACAGCACAGCTTGCGAGGACAGCAAGGCTTGCGAGGACAGCACGGTCTGCGAGGACAGCACGGCTTGCAAGGACAGCACAGCTTGCGAGGACAGCACAGCTTGCGAGGACAGCACAGCTTGCGAGGACAGCACAGCTTGCGAGGACAGCACAACTTGCGAGGACAGCACAGCTTGCGAGGACAGCACAGCTTGCGAGGACAGCTCAACTTGAGAGGACAGCTCAACTTGAGAGGACAGCTCAACTTGAGAGTACACCTCAACTTGAGAGGAGAGCTCTACTTGAGAGGAGAGCTCAACATGAGAGGAGATTTCAACTTGGGAGGACAGCTCAACTTTAGAGGACAGCTCAACTTGAGAGGACAGCTCAACTTGAGAGGACAGCTCAACTTGACAGAACAGCTCAACTTGAGAGGACAGCTCAACTTGAGAGGACAGTTCAACTTGAGAGGACAGCTCAAGTTTAGAGGACAGCACAACTCGAGATGACAGCACAACTTGAGATGACAGCACAACTTGGGTGGACAGCACAGCTTGCGAGGACAGCAAAGCTTGCGAGGACAGCACGGCTTGCAAGGACAGAATGGCTTGCGAGGACAGCACGGCTTGCGGGGACAGCACGGCCTGCGGGGACAGCACGGCTTGCGAGGACAGCACAGCTTCCGAGGACAGCACAGCTTGCGAGGACAGCACAGCTTGCGAGGACAACATGGCTTGCGAGGACAGCACGGCTTGCGAGGACAGCACAGGTTGCGAGGACAGCACGGGTTGCGAGGACAGCACAGCTTCAGAGGAAAGGACAGCTTGCGAGGACAGCACAGCTTGCGAGGACAGCACAGCTTGCGAGGACAGCACAGCTTGCGAGGACAGCACAGCTTGCGAGGACAGCACAGCTAGCGAGGACAGCACAGCTTGCGAGGACAGCAAGGCTTGCGAGGACAGCACGGCTTGCGAGGACAGCACGGCTTGCGAGGACAGCCAAGTTTGCGAGGACAACATGGCCTGCGAGGACAGCACGGCTTGCAGAAACAGCACGGTTTGCGAGGACAGCACAGCTTGCGAGGACGGCACAGCTCGCGGGGACAGCAGAGCTTGCGGGGACAGCACAACTTGTGGAGACAGCACAGCTTGCGCGGACAGCACAGCTTGCGGGGACAGCACAGCTTGCGGGGACAGCACAGCTTGCGGGGACAGCACAGCTTGCGAGGACAGCACAGCTTGCGAGGACAGCACAGCTTGCGAGGACAGCACAGCTTGCGAGGACAGCACAGCTTGCGAGGACAGCTCAACTTGAGAGGACAGCTCAACTTGAGATGACAGTTCAACTTGAGAGGAGAGCACAACTTGAGACGACTGCTCAACTTGAGAGGACAGCAAAGCTTGCGAGGACAGCATGGCTTGCGAGGACAGCACGGCTTGCAAGGACAGCACAGCTTGCGAAGACAGCACAGCTTGCGAGGACAGCACAGCTTGCGAGGACAGCACAGCTTGTGAGGACAGAACAGCTTGCGAGGACAGCTCAATTTGAGAGGACAGATCAACTAGAGAGGACAGCTCAATTTGAGAGGACAGCTCAACTTGAGAGGACAGTTCAACTTGCAAGGACAGCTCAACTTGCGAGGACAGCACAGCCTGCAAGGACAGCACAGCTTGCGAGGACAGCACGGCTTGTGAGGACAGCACGGCTTGCGAGGACAGCACAGCTTGCGAGGACAGTACGGCTTGTGAGGACAGCACGGCTTGCGAGGAGAGCACAGCTTGCGAGGACCGCACAGCTTTCGAGGACAGTACAGCTTGCGAGGACAGCACAGCTTGCGAGGACAGCCAAGTTTGCGAGGACAGCACAGCTTGCGAGGACAGCTCAACTTGAGAGGACACCTCACCTTGAGAGGACAGCTCAGCTAGAGAGGACAGCGCAACTTGAGAGGACAGCTCTACTTGAGAGGACAGCTCAACTTGAAAGGACAGCTCAACTTGAGAGGACAGCTCAACTTGAGAGGACAGCCAACTTGAGAGGACAGCAAAGCTTGCGAGGACAGTACGGCTTGCGAGGACAGCACAGCTTGCGAAGACAGCATGGCTTGCGAAGACAGCACGGCTGGAGAGGACAGCACAGGTTGCGAGGACAGCACAGCTTGCGAGGACAGCACAGGTTGCGAGGACAGCACAGCTTGCGAGGACAACACAGCTTGCGAGGACAGCACGGCTTGCGAGGACAGCACAGCTTGCGAGGACAGCACAGCTTGCGAGGACAGCACAGCTTGCGAGGACAGCACAGCTTGGGAGGACAGCACGGCTTGCGAGGAGAGCTGAACTTGAGAGGGCAGCTCAACTTGAGATGGCAGCTCAACTTGAGAGGATAGCTCAACTAGAGAGGACAGCTCAACTTAAGAGGACAGCACAACTTGAGAGGACAGCACAACTTGAGAGGACAGCACAACTTGCAAGGATAGTAGACCTTGTGATTAACCTTCTAGTGCCTTAACCATTGTACATTCAGTAACAGTTTCATTTGGAGCAACCTTTCTGTATACAGTAACACTTGCATGTACAGATATACTGATATGAATAGGAATAATTTCACCTTCAGCAGTTTTCGCTAATAGAACATGAATAGTGTGTGCTGCAACTCTTGCATCTACAGTATCTCAAATGTGCTGAGTAAGTTTTGCGTAAGCAGTCACTCCTCCATGCAAGCTATCTCTTGCATGTTCAGTAACAGATGCTTTTGCAGCTGAGATGTGTGTATTAACCACAGAACTTGAATAGACTGCTTTGCATGCTGTAATGCGGAAAGAAAGAGATGGGGAGGAGAAAAAGTAGTATGTAGGAAGAAGGGTGGGAGGGAGGGAGGGAATGTATGAGGAAAGTATGTTTGAGAGAGTTGAAGAGGATAGTAATATGGGGAAGGATGAGAGGAGGAGAAGGAAGCCATGGTGAGAAGAGGGAGGATGTATCGGGCAAAGAGGAAACGGCGGAGAGAAATAAGGAAGGAACGAAAGTAACAGGTAATATAAGTATAAAGTGAGTGGAGGAGGATAGAGAAAAATATATATAAATATAAATATACATAGTGTGTAGATGGTATGTTTACTACAATTGAGAACACACGAAAACGCTGTACAGGCAGTGAAGTGGAGACTCAAAAGGTGAAAACAAGTACTAAGTGTGAGGTGAGGTAAGAAGGAAGAACTTCCACAACAGTAGGCGCTACTGAATAATAAAGTGGGGAAACCAAAGTGTAGAATGGTAGTCGAGCCACATGGTGGCTAGAATAAAAGACACTGGTCGGTGTGGTGTCTAATATCAGTCATGCTGTCTGTCAAGACAACAACAGGAATGGACAGATCAAACAGGTGCATCGAAATTCCTGACGACTGGAGCATTACAATAATCAGTACCATAAGCTGTGCTGTGTGGCGCCAATTAACAAGTTGTCAGACGAGAATCGAAAGCAAGATATCCACCGTAATACAAAAGATGAGAGACAGACGTACCAGTACTGCTAGACATGCCTAATGCCGCATAAATCCACGCTGCCACTTGTGCTGCCCATTCACATAACGTAGTGTTACAGATGAAGTGCCTGCCGAAAACGCGGAGGGATTTCTATAGACTGTAACTATAAAGAAAGGAAAGTGTGAAGAGGGGGGGGGGGGGCACAGGGCAGACGATACATTGTACGCCAAGGACGGAATGTGATGTGTTGGCAAATGTGCCAACACCTTGTAGATAGAGGAGGCCGAAATGCACGCTATCTAACGCAGACGGGCGTGAATTCTGGAACAGGATAAGTATTGAATGCTAATAAGAAAAGTATGCAGCTCCTCGAATACTTAACTTTATTCCATCCTTGTGGTACATCGCTCTTGATAATACAAATAAGACTATCTTCAGATACGGATAATGGCGCCTTGCTATGTCGTAGTCATGGACTTAGCTGAAGGCTATTCTAACTGTCTCTCGGCAAATGAGAGAAAGGCTGCGTCAGTGTAGTCGCTAGCAAAGTCGTCGTACAACTGGGGCGAGTGCTATTCCGTATCTCGAGATCACACAGTGGCGACACGCGGGTCCGACATGTACTAAATGGACCGCGGCCGATTTAAAGTACCGCCTAGCAAGTGTGGTGTCTGGCGGTGACACCACAGAATGCGTCGGAAAGCGCGGTCCAGTATTGCGATAGGGGGTGTGGTGGGGGGGGGGGGGGGGTTATGGGGCACAAAATGCGGCCCGTCATTCGTCGGAATTCGCAGCTCGCGGCCGATATCCCGTGGTGCGAATCGAGGGATGAGCACAGCCTCTCACAGTCGCCTGGAGGCGTCATAAAATCCATGTTCAGCTATTTGCTTCCAGGCTGCACTTCCTGAGTTAGCAGGCTTCAATATAATATTGTTGCAACCCTAGCTTCCCGACTGAGAAAGCAAAACAGAAATTTCCAGATCACACACACACACACACAAATCGTCGCAATTGGGCTGCATTAAAATAATTGGAGCATTACATAATATTTAAAACACAACCAGTGCTGTGTGGCAGCAGTGAAAGTGTTTCCAGAAGGAAATCCAGGGGAAAAATAATCCGCTGTCCTGCACGCCGTCGGAGGCGGGGGTGGCGCGCCTGCTAATACAATCAACGGCGACTATTTTAATGGCTGCTTGAGGTCTGGTGTGTTGGATAGCTTGGCGGCGCACATACTGCTTCCTTACTTGCTTCCCAACATTCAAGCGAGGTCGCAAGCAAGTTATTTCAACAGGCGCATTTGTATCGCCTGTGTGGTTTGTTGTGGGGGGGTGGGGGGACGGGAGTGTGGTGCGCGGCATGTTGGCTTGGCTGCATGCAATTTGTCCCCCTCCTAGTTGCCCGACTTAGCAAGCGACTTTGCAATGCGACTCCGCTGCGCTCCGCTTGCTTCCAGTTACGTTATAAGCCGGGACTCCACACAAATGACAGCGAGACACTCGTGAACTCTGAACGGGTCGAATATCGGCGGGCGGAATATATCCTTCTTCGTCACATGTAATTACAAATTAACCACTTTCCGATACTCTCCTTTCATTCTACTGTGGAAACTAGTATTTTTTTACGTCGCCACACGGTCCTATATCAAAGCAAACTACGCTCACTGGGCCAGGCGGCGCGGCCCGGCGCGTCTCTGCTCTTCGTGTTTCAAATCATGCTGCATAAACGTCCGTAACTCCTCGATGCCTTCACTTACAATTTTCAAACTCTGACACCGCCAAGCGACTACCGACCTCAGTCCGTGATATCAATTTCAGCTCGATACCACCTTACTGTCCCAGGCAAAAACGCACTCAAAGGCGCAAATGCAAACCGAAAAGAAAAACCGATTACACAAACTCACGCAAAAGCTACTTCTTCGTCACATGTAATTACAAATTAACCACTTTCCGATACTCTCCTTTCATTCTACTGTGGAAACTAGTATTTTTTTACGTCGCCACACGGTCCTATATCAAAGCAAACTACGCTCACTGGGCCAGGCGGCGCGGCCCGGCGCGTCTCTGCTCTTCGTGTTTCAAATCATGCTGCATAAACGTCCGTAACTCCTCGATGCCTTCACTTACAATTTTCAAACTCTGACACCGCCAAGCGACTACCGACCTCAGTCCGTGATATCAATTTCAGCTCGATACCACCTTACTGTCCCAGGCAAAAACGCACTCAAAGGCGCAAATGCAAACCGAAAAGAAAAACCGATTACACAAACTCACGCAAAAGCTACTTCTTCGTCACATGTAATTACAAATTAACCACTTTCCGATACTCTCCTTTCATTCTACTGTGGAAACTAGTATTTTTTTACGTCGCCACACGGTCCTATATCAAAGCAAACTACGCTCACTGGGCCAGGCGGCGCGGCCCGGCGCGTCTCTGCTCTTCGTGTTTCAAATCATGCTGCATAAACGTCCGTAACTCCTCGATGCCTTCACTTACAATTTTCAAACTCTGACACCGCCAAGCGACTACCGACCTCAGTCCGTGATATCAATTTCAGCTCGATACCACCTTACTGTCCCAGGCAAAAACGCACTCAAAGGCGCAAATGCAAACCGAAAAGAAAAACCGATTACACAAACTCACGCAAAAGCTACTTCTTCGTCACATGTAATTACAAATTAACCACTTTCCGATACTCTCCTTTCATTCTACTGTGGAAACTAGTATTTTTTTACGTCGCCACACGGTCCTATATCAAAGCAAACTACGCTCACTGGGCCAGGCGGCGCGGCCCGGCGCGTCTCTGCTCTTCGTGTTTCAAATCATGCTGCATAAACGTCCGTAACTCCTCGATGCCTTCACTTACAATTTTCAAACTCTGACACCGCCAAGCGACTACCGACCTCAGTCCGTGATATCAATTTCAGCTCGATACCACCTTACTGTCCCAGGCAAAAACGCACTCAAAGGCGCAAATGCAAACCGAAAAGAAAAACCGATTACACAAACTCACGCAAAAGCTACTTCTTCGTCACATGTAATTACAAATTAACCACTTTCCGATACTCTCCTTTCATTCTACTGTGGAAACTAGTATTTTTTTACGTCGCCACACGGTCCTATATCAAAGCAAACTACGCTCACTGGGCCAGGCGGCGCGGCCCGGCGCGTCTCTGCTCTTCGTGTTTCAAATCATGCTGCATAAACGTCCGTAACTCCTCGATGCCTTCACTTACAATTTTCAAACTCTGACACCGCCAAGCGACTACCGACCTCAGTCCGTGATATCAATTTCAGCTCGATACCACCTTACTGTCCCAGGCAAAAACGCACTCAAAGGCGCAAATGCAAACCGAAAAGAAAAACCGATTACACAAACTCACGCAAAAGCTACTTCTTCGTCACATGTAATTACAAATTAACCACTTTCCGATACTCTCCTTTCATTCTACTGTGGAAACTAGTATTTTTTTACGTCGCCACACGGTCCTATATCAAAGCAAACTACGCTCACTGGGCCAGGCGGCGCGGCCCGGCGCGTCTCTGCTCTTCGTGTTTCAAATCATGCTGCATAAACGTCCGTAACTCCTCGATGCCTTCACTTACAATTTTCAAACTCTGACACCGCCAAGCGACTACCGACCTCAGTCCGTGATATCAATTTCAGCTCGATACCACCTTACTGTCCCAGGCAAAAACGCACTCAAAGGCGCAAATGCAAACCGAAAAGAAAAACCGATTACACAAACTCACGCAAAAGCTACTTCTTCGTCACATGTAATTACAAATTAACCACTTTCCGATACTCTCCTTTCATTCTACTGTGGAAACTAGTATTTTTTTACGTCGCCACACGGTCCTATATCAAAGCAAACTACGCTCACTGGGCCAGGCGGCGCGGCCCGGCGCGTCTCTGCTCTTCGTGTTTCAAATCATGCTGCATAAACGTCCGTAACTCCTCGATGCCTTCACTTACAATTTTCAAACTCTGACACCGCCAAGCGACTACCGACCTCAGTCCGTGATATCAATTTCAGCTCGATACCACCTTACTGTCCCAGGCAAAAACGCACTCAAAGGCGCAAATGCAAACCGAAAAGAAAAACCGATTACACAAACTCACGCAAAAGCTACTTCTTCGTCACATGTAATTACAAATTAACCACTTTCCGATACTCTCCTTTCATTCTACTGTGGAAACTAGTATTTTTTTACGTCGCCACACGGTCCTATATCAAAGCAAACTACGCTCACTGGGCCAGGCGGCGCGGCCCGGCGCGTCTCTGCTCTTCGTGTTTCAAATCATGCTGCATAAACGTCCGTAACTCCTCGATGCCTTCACTTACAATTTTCAAACTCTGACACCGCCAAGCGACTACCGACCTCAGTCCGTGATATCAATTTCAGCTCGATACCACCTTACTGTCCCAGGCAAAAACGCACTCAAAGGCGCAAATGCAAACCGAAAAGAAAAACCGATTACACAAACTCACGCAAAAGCTACTTCTTCGTCACATGTAATTACAAATTAACCACTTTCCGATACTCTCCTTTCATTCTACTGTGGAAACTAGTATTTTTTTACGTCGCCACACGGTCCTATATCAAAGCAAACTACGCTCACTGGGCCAGGCGGCGCGGCCCGGCGCGTCTCTGCTCTTCGTGTTTCAAATCATGCTGCATAAACGTCCGTAACTCCTCGATGCCTTCACTTACAATTTTCAAACTCTGACACCGCCAAGCGACTACCGACCTCAGTCCGTGATATCAATTTCAGCTCGATACCACCTTACTGTCCCAGGCAAAAACGCACTCAAAGGCGCAAATGCAAACCGAAAAGAAAAACCGATTACACAAACTCACGCAAAAGCTACTTCTTCGTCACATGTAATTACAAATTAACCACTTTCCGATACTCTCCTTTCATTCTACTGTGGAAACTAGTATTTTTTTACGTCGCCACACGGTCCTATATCAAAGCAAACTACGCTCACTGGGCCAGGCGGCGCGGCCCGGCGCGTCTCTGCTCTTCGTGTTTCAAATCATGCTGCATAAACGTCCGTAACTCCTCGATGCCTTCACTTACAATTTTCAAACTCTGACACCGCCAAGCGACTACCGACCTCAGTCCGTGATATCAATTTCAGCTCGATACCACCTTACTGTCCCAGGCAAAAACGCACTCAAAGGCGCAAATGCAAACCGAAAAGAAAAACCGATTACACAAACTCACGCAAAAGCTACTTCTTCGTCACATGTAATTACAAATTAACCACTTTCCGATACTCTCCTTTCATTCTACTGTGGAAACTAGTATTTTTTTACGTCGCCACACGGTCCTATATCAAAGCAAACTACGCTCACTGGGCCAGGCGGCGCGGCCCGGCGCGTCTCTGCTCTTCGTGTTTCAAATCATGCTGCATAAACGTCCGTAACTCCTCGATGCCTTCACTTACAATTTTCAAACTCTGACACCGCCAAGCGACTACCGACCTCAGTCCGTGATATCAATTTCAGCTCGATACCACCTTACTGTCCCAGGCAAAAACGCACTCAAAGGCGCAAATGCAAACCGAAAAGAAAAACCGATTACACAAACTCACGCAAAAGCTACTTCTTCGTCACATGTAATTACAAATTAACCACTTTCCGATACTCTCCTTTCATTCTACTGTGGAAACTAGTATTTTTTTACGTCGCCACACGGTCCTATATCAAAGCAAACTACGCTCACTGGGCCAGGCGGCGCGGCCCGGCGCGTCTCTGCTCTTCGTGTTTCAAATCATGCTGCATAAACGTCCGTAACTCCTCGATGCCTTCACTTACAATTTTCAAACTCTGACACCGCCAAGCGACTACCGACCTCAGTCCGTGATATCAATTTCAGCTCGATACCACCTTACTGTCCCAGGCAAAAACGCACTCAAAGGCGCAAATGCAAACCGAAAAGAAAAACCGATTACACAAACTCACGCAAAAGCTACTTCTTCGTCACATGTAATTACAAATTAACCACTTTCCGATACTCTCCTTTCATTCTACTGTGGAAACTAGTATTTTTTTACGTCGCCACACGGTCCTATATCAAAGCAAACTACGCTCACTGGGCCAGGCGGCGCGGCCCGGCGCGTCTCTGCTCTTCGTGTTTCAAATCATGCTGCATAAACGTCCGTAACTCCTCGATGCCTTCACTTACAATTTTCAAACTCTGACACCGCCAAGCGACTACCGACCTCAGTCCGTGATATCAATTTCAGCTCGATACCACCTTACTGTCCCAGGCAAAAACGCACTCAAAGGCGCAAATGCAAACCGAAAAGAAAAACCGATTACACAAACTCACGCAAAAGCTACTTCTTCGTCACATGTAATTACAAATTAACCACTTTCCGATACTCTCCTTTCATTCTACTGTGGAAACTAGTATTTTTTTACGTCGCCACACGGTCCTATATCAAAGCAAACTACGCTCACTGGGCCAGGCGGCGCGGCCCGGCGCGTCTCTGCTCTTCGTGTTTCAAATCATGCTGCATAAACGTCCGTAACTCCTCGATGCCTTCACTTACAATTTTCAAACTCTGACACCGCCAAGCGACTACCGACCTCAGTCCGTGATATCAATTTCAGCTCGATACCACCTTACTGTCCCAGGCAAAAACGCACTCAAAGGCGCAAATGCAAACCGAAAAGAAAAACCGATTACACAAACTCACGCAAAAGCTACTTCTTCGTCACATGTAATTACAAATTAACCACTTTCCGATACTCTCCTTTCATTCTACTGTGGAAACTAGTATTTTTTTACGTCGCCACACGGTCCTATATCAAAGCAAACTACGCTCACTGGGCCAGGCGGCGCGGCCCGGCGCGTCTCTGCTCTTCGTGTTTCAAATCATGCTGCATAAACGTCCGTAACTCCTCGATGCCTTCACTTACAATTTTCAAACTCTGACACCGCCAAGCGACTACCGACCTCAGTCCGTGATATCAATTTCAGCTCGATACCACCTTACTGTCCCAGGCAAAAACGCACTCAAAGGCGCAAATGCAAACCGAAAAGAAAAACCAATTACACAAACTCACGCAAAAGCTACTTCTTCGTCACATGTAATTACAAATTAACCACTTTCCGATACTCTCCTTTCATTCTACTGTGGAAACTAGTATTTTTTTACGTCGCCACACGGTCCTATATCAAAGCAAACTACGCTCACTGGGCCAGGCGGCGCGGCCCGGCGCGTCTCTGCTCTTCGTGTTTCAAATCATGCTGCATAAACGTCCGTAACTCCTCGATGCCTTCACTTACAATTTTCAAACTCTGACACCGCCAAGCGACTACCGACCTCAGTCCGTGATATCAATTTCAGCTCGATACCACCTTACTGTCCCAGGCAAAAACGCACTCAAAGGACAGCACAGCTTGCGAGGACAGCAAGGCTTGCGAGGACAGCATGGCCTGCGAGGACTGCACGGCTTGCGATGACAGCACAGCTTGCAAGGACAGCACAGCTTGCGAGGACAGCACAGCTTGCGAGGACAGCACAGCTAGCGAGGACAGCACAGCTAGCGAGGACAGCACAGCTTGCGAGGACAGCAAGGCTTGCGAGGACAGCACGGCTTGCGAGGACAGCACGGCTTGCGAGCACAGCACTGCTTGCGAGGACAGCTAGACTTGAGAGGACAGCTCAAGTTGCGAGGACAGTTCAACTTGAGAGGAGAACACAACTTGAGAGGAGTGCTCAACTTTCGAGGACAGCAATGCCTACGAGGCTAGCATGGCTTGCGAGGACAGCACGGCTTGCAAGAACAGCACGGCTTGCGAGGACAGCACAGCTTACGGGACCGCACAGCTTGCGAGGACAGCACAGCTTGCGAGGACAGAACAGCTTGCGAGGACAGCTCAACTTGAGAGGACAGCTCAACTTGAGAGGACAGTTCAACTTGAGAGAACAGCTGAAGTTGAGAGGACAGCTCAGCTAGAGAGGACAGCGCAACTTGAGAGGACAGCTCTACTTGAGAGCACAGCTCAACTTGAGAGGACAGCTGAACTCGAGAGGGCAGCTCAACTCGAGTGGACAGCAAAGCTTGCGAGGACTGCACGGCTTGCGAGGACAGCACGGCTTGCGAGGACAGCACGGCTTGCGAGGACAGCACGGCTGGCGAGGACAGCACAGGTTGCGAGGACAGCACAGCTTGCGAGGACAGCACAGCTTGTGAGGACAGCACAGCTTGCGAGGACTGCACAGCTTGCGAGGACAGCACAGCTTGCGAGGACAGCACAGCTTGCGAGGACAGCACAGCTTGCGAGAACAGCACAGCTAGCGAGGACAGCACAGCTTGCGAGGACAGCAAGGCTTGCGAGGACAGCACGGCCTGCGAGGACAGCATGGCTTGCGAGGACAGCACGGCTTGCAGGGACAGCACAGCTTGCGAGGACAGCACAGCTTGTGAGACAGCACAGCTTGCGAGGACAGCACAGCTTGCGAGGACAGCACAATTTGCGAGGACAGCACAGCTTGCGAGGACAGCACAGCTTGCGAGGACAGCACAGCTAGCGAGGACAGCACAGCTTGCGAGGACAGCAAGGCTTGCGAGGACAGCATGGCCTGCGAGGACAGCACGGCTTGCGATGACAGCACAGCTTGCAAGGACAGCACAGCTTGCGGGGACAGCACAGCTTGCGAGGACAGTACAGCTTGCGAGGACAGCACAACTTGCGACGACAGCACAGCTTGCGAGGACAGCACAGCTTGCGAGGACAGCTCAACTTGAGAGGACAGCTCAACTTGAGAGGACAGATCAACTTGAGAGTACATCTCAACTTGAGAGGAGAGCTCAACTTGAGAGGAGAGCTCAACATGAGAGGAGAGCTCAACTTGAGAGGACAGCTCAACTTGAGAGGACAGCTCAACTTGAGAGGAGAGCTCAACTTGAGAGGACAGCTCAACTTGACAGAACAGCTTAACTTGAGAGGACAGCTCAACTTGAGAGGACAGTTCAACTTGAGAGGACAGCTCAACTTTAGAGGACAGCACAACTCGAGATGACAGCACAACTTGAGATGACAGCACAACTTGGGTGGACAGCACAGCTTGCGAGGACAGCAAAGCTTGCGAGGACAGCATGTCTTGCAAGGACAGAACGGCTTGCGAGGACAGCACGGCTTGCGGGGACATCACGGCTTGCGGGGACAGCACGGCTTGCGAGGACAGCACAGCTTCCGAGGACAGCACAGCTTGCGAGGACAGCACAGCTTGCGAGGACAACACAGCTTGCGAGGACAGCACAGCTTGCGAGGACAGCACAGCTTGCGAGGACAGCACAGCTTGCGAGGACAGCACAGCTTGTGAGGACAGCACAGCTTGCGAGGACGGCTCAACTTGAGAGGACAGCTCACCTTGAGATGACCGCTCAACTTGAGAGGAGACCTCAACTTGAGAGGAGAGCTCAACTTGAGAGGAGAGCTCAATTTGAGAGGAAAGCTCAACTTGAGAGGTCATCTCAACTAGAGAGGACAGCTCAACTAGAGAGGACAGCTCAACTAGAGAGGACAGCTCAACTAAAGAGGACAGTTCAACTAGAGAGGACAGATCAACTAGAGAGGACAGCTCAACTTGAGAGGACAGCTCAACTTAAGAGGACAGCTAAACTTGAGAGGATAGCTCAACTTGAGACGACAGCACAACTTTTGAGGACAGCACAGCTTGGGAGGACAGCACAGCTTGCGAGGACCGCTAAAATTGCGAGGACAGCATGGCTTGCGATGACAGCACGGCTTGCAAGAACAGCACAGCTTGCGAGGACAGCACGGCTTGCGAAGACAGCATGGCTTGCGAGGACAGCACGGCTTGCCAGGACAGCACGGCTTGCGAGGACAGCACGCCTTGCGAGGACAGCACCGGTTGCGAGGACAGCATGGCTTGCGAAGACAGCACAGGTTGTGAGGACACCACGGGTTGCGAGGACAGCACAGCTTCCGAGGACAGGACAGCTTCCGAGGGCAGCGCAGCTTCTGAGGACAACACAGCTTCCGAGGACAGCACAGCTTGCGAGGACAGCACAGCTTGCGAGGACAGCACAGCTAGCGAAGACAGCACAGCTTGCAAGGACTGCACAGCTTGCGAGGACAGCACAGCTTGCGAGGACAGCACAGCTTGCGAGGACAGCACAGCTTGTGAGGACAGCACAGCTTGCGAGGACTGCACAGCTTGCGAGGACAGCACAGCTTGCGAGGACAGCACAGCTTGCGAGGACAGCACAGCTTGCGAGAACAGCACAGCTAGCGAGGACAGCACAGCTTGCGAGGACAGCAAGGCTTGCGAGGACAGCACGGCCTGCGAGGACAGCATGGCTTGCGAGGACAGCACGGCTTGCAGGGACAGCACAGCTTGCGAGGACAGCACAGCTTGTGAGACAGCACAGCTTGCGAGGACAGCACAGCTTGCGAGGACAGCACAATTTGCGAGGACAGCACAGCTTGCGAGGACAGCACAGCTTGCGAGGACAGCACAGCTAGCGAGGACAGCACAGCTTGCGAGGACAGCAAGGCTTGCGAGGACAGCATGGCCTGCGAGGACAGCACGGCTTGCAATGACAGCACAGCTTGCAAGGACAGCACAGCTTGCGGGGACAGCACAGCTTGCGAGGACAGTACAGCTTGCGAGGACAGCACAACTTGCGACGACAGCACAGCTTGCGAGGACAGCACAGCTTGCGAGGACAGCTCAACTTGAGAGGACAGCTCAACTTGAGAGGACAGATCAACTTGAGAGTACATCTCAACTTGAGAGGAGAGCTCAACTTGAGAGGAGAGCTCAACATGAGAGGAGAGCTCAACTTGAGAGGACAGCTCAACTTGAGAGGACAGCTCAACTTGAGAGGAGAGCTCAACTTGAGAGGACAGCTCAACTTGACAGAACAGCTCGACTTGAGAGGACAGCTCAACTTGAGAGGACAGTTCAACTTGAGAGGACAGCTCAACTTTAGAGGACAGCACAACTCGAGATGACAGCACAACTTGAGATGACAGCACAACTTGGGTGGACAGCACAGCTTGCGAGGACAGCAAAGCTTGCGAGGACAGCACGGCTTGCAAGGACAGAACGGCTTGCGAGGACAGCATGGCTTGTTGGGACAGCACGGCTTGCGGGGACAGCACGGCTTGCGAGGACAGCACAGCCTCCGAGGACAACACGGTTTGCGAGGACAGCATGGCTTGCGAGGCCAGCACAGGTTTCGAGGACAGCACGGGTTGCGAGGACAGCACAGATTCCGAGGACAGGACAGCTTGTGAGGACAGCACAGCTTGCGAGGACAGCACAGCTTGCGAGGACAGCACAGCTAGTGAGGACAGCACAGCTAGCGAGGACAGCACAGCTTGCGAGGACAGCAAGGCTTGCGAGGACAGCACGGCTTGCGAGGACAGCACGGCTTGCGAGCACAGCACTGCTTGCGAGGACAGCTAGACTTGAGAGGACAGCTCAAGTTGCGAGGACAGTTCAACTTGAGAGGAGAACACAACTTGAGAGGACTGCTCAACTTTCGAGGACAGCAATGCCTACGAGGCTAGCATGGCTTGCGAGGACAGCACGGCTTGCAAGAACAGCACGGCTTGCGAGGACAGCACAGCTTACGGGACCGCACAGCTTGCGAGGACAGCACAGCTTGCGAGGACAGAACAGCTTGCGAGGACAGCTCAACTTGAGAGGACAGCTCAACTTGAGAGGACAGTTCAACTTGAGAGAACAGCTGAAGTTGAGAGGACAGCTCAGCTAGAGAGGACAGCGCAACTTGAGAGGACAGCTCTACTTGAGAGCACAGCTCAACTTGAGAGGACAGCTGAACTCGAGAGGGCAGCTCAACTCGAGTGGACAGCAAAGCTTGCGAGGACTGCACGGCTTGCGAGGACAGCACGGCTTGCGAGGACAGCACGGCTTGCGAGGACAGCACGGCTGGCGAGGACAGCACAGGTTGCGAAGACAGCACAGCTTCTGAGGACTGCACAGCTTGCGAGGACAGCACGGCTTGCGAGGACAGCACAGCTTGCGAGGAGAGCACAGCTTGCGAGGACAACACAGCTTGCGAGGACAGCACAGCTTGCGAGGACAGCACAGCTTGCGAGGACAGCACAGCTTGCGAGGACAGCACAGCTTGTGAGGACAGCACAGCTTGCGAGGACGGCTCAACTTGAGAGGACAGCTCACCTTGAGATGACCGCTCAACTTGAGAGGAGACCTCAACTTGAGAGGAGAGCTCAACTTGAGAGGAGAGCTCAATTTGAGAGGAAAGCTCAACTTGAGAGGTCAGCTCAACTAGAGAGGACAGCTCAACTAGAGAGGACAGCTCAACTAGAGAGGACAGCTCAACTAAAGAGGACAGTTCAACTAGAGAGGACAGATCAACTAGAGAGGACAGCTCAACTTGAGAGGACAGCTCAACTTAAGAGGACAGCTAAACTTGAGAGGATAGCTCAACTTGAGACGACAGCACAACTTTTGAGGACAGCACAGCTTGGGAGGACAGCACAGCTTGCGAGGACCGCTAAAATTGCGAGGACAGCATGGCTTGCGATGACAGCACGGCTTGCAAGAACAGCACAGCTTGCGAGGACAGCACGGCTTGCGAAGACAGCATGGCTTGCGAGGACAGCACGGCTTGCCAGGACAGCACGGCTTGCGAGGACAGCACGCCTTGCGAGGACAGCACCGGTTGCGAGGACAGCATGGCTTGCGAAGACAGCACAGGTTGTGAGGACACCACGGGTTGCGAGGACAGCACAGCTTCCGAGGACAGGACAGCTTCCGAGGGCAGCGCAGCTTCTGAGGACAACACAGCTTCCGAGGACAGCACAGCTTGCGAGGACAGCACAGCTTGCGAGGACAGCACAGCTAGCGAAGACAGCACAGCTTGCAAGGACTGCACAGCTTGCGAGGACAGCACAGCTTGCGAGGACAGCACAGCTTGCGAGGACAGCACAGCTTGTGAGGACAGCACAGCTTGCGAGGACTGCACAGCTTGCGAGGACAGCACAGCTTGCGAGGACAGCACAGCTTGCGAGGACAGCACAGCTTGCGAGAACAGCACAGCTAGCGAGGACAGCACAGCTTGCGAGGACAGCAAGGCTTGCGAGGACAGCACGGCCTGCGAGGACAGCATGGCTTGCGAGGACAGCACGGCTTGCAGGGACAGCACAGCTTGCGAGGACAGCACAGCTTGTGAGACAGCACAGCTTGCGAGGACAGCACAGCTTGCGAGGACAGCACAATTTGCGAGGACAGCACAGCTTGCGAGGACAGCACAGCTTGCGAGGACAGCACAGCTAGCGAGGACAGCACAGCTTGCGAGGACAGCAAGGCTTGCGAGGACAGCATGGCCTGCGAGGACAGCACGGCTTGCGATGACAGCACAGCTTGCAAGGACAGCACAGCTTGCGGGGACAGCACAGCTTGCGAGGACAGTACAGCTTGCGAGGACAGCACAACTTGCGACGACAGCACAGCTTGCGAGGACAGCACAGCTTGCGAGGACAGCTCAACTTGAGAGGACAGCTCAACTTGAGAGGACAGATCAACTTGAGAGTACATCTCAACTTGAGAGGAGAGCTCAACTTGAGAGGAGAGCTCAACATGAGAGGAGAGCTCAACTTGAGAGGACAGCTCAACTTGAGAGGACAGCTCAACTTGAGAGGAGAGCTCAACTTGAGAGGACAGCTCAACTTGACAGAACAGCTCAACTTGAGAGGACAGCTCAACTTGAGAGGACAGTTCAACTTGAGAGGACAGCTCAACTTTAGAGGACAGCACAACTCGAGATGACAGCACAACTTGAGATGACAGCACAACTTGGGTGGACAGCACAGCTTGCGAGGACAGCAAAGCTTGCGAGGACAGCATGTCTTGCAAGGACAGAACGGCTTGCGAGGACAGCACGGCTTGCGGGGACATCACGGCTTGCGGGGACAGCACGGCTTGCGAGGACAGCACAGCTTCCGAGGACAGCACAGCTTGCGAGGACAGCACAGCTTGCGAGGACAACACAGCTTGCGAGGACAGCACAGCTTGCGAGGACAGCACAGCTTGCGAGGACAGCACAGCTTGCGAGGACAGCACAGCTTGTGAGGACAGCACAGCTTGCGAGGACGGCTCAACTTGAGAGGACAGCTCACCTTGAGATGACCGCTCAACTTGAGAGGAGACCTCAACTTGAGAGGAGAGCTCAACTTGAGAGGAGAGCTCAATTTGAGAGGAAAGCTCAACTTGAGAGGTCAGCTCAACTAGAGAGGACAGCTCAACTAGAGAGGACAGCTCAACTAGAGAGGACAGCTCAACTAAAGAGGACAGTTCAACTAGAGAGGACAGATCAACTAGAGAGGACAGCTCAACTTGAGAGGACAGCTCAACTTAAGAGGACAGCTAAACTTGAGAGGATAGCTCAACTTGAGACGACAGCACAACTTTTGAGGACAGCACAGCTTGGGAGGACAGCACAGCTTGCGAGGACCGCTAAAATTGCGAGGACAGCATGGCTTGCGATGACAGCACGGCTTGCAAGAACAGCACAGCTTGCGAGGACAGCACGGCTTGCGAAGACAGCATGGCTTGCGAGGACAGCACGGCTTGCCAGGACAGCACGGCTTGCGAGGACAGCACGCCTTGCGAGGACAGCACCGGTTGCGAGGACAGCATGGCTTGCGAAGACAGCACAGGTTGTGAGGACACCACGGGTTGCGAGGACAGCACAGCTTCCGAGGACAGGACAGCTTCCGAGGGCAGCGCAGCTTCTGAGGACAACACAGCTTCCGAGGACAGCACAGCTTGCGAGGACAGCACAGCTTGCGAGGACAGCACAGCTAGCGAAGACAGCACAGCTTGCAAGGACTGCACAGCTTGCGAGGACAGCACAGCTTGCGAGGACAGCACAGCTTGCGAGGACAGCACAGCTTGTGAGGACAGCACAGCTTGCGAGGACTGCACAGCTTGCGAGGACAGCACAGCTTGCGAGGACAGCACAGCTTGCGAGGACAGCACAGCTTGCGAGAACAGCACAGCTAGCGAGGACAGCACAGCTTGCGAGGACAGCAAGGCTTGCGAGGACAGCACGGCCTGCGAGGACAGCATGGCTTGCGAGGACAGCACGGCTTGCAGGGACAGCACAGCTTGCGAGGACAGCACAGCTTGTGAGACAGCACAGCTTGCGAGGACAGCACAGCTTGCGAGGACAGCACAATTTGCGAGGACAGCACAGCTTGCGAGGACAGCACAGCTTGCGAGGACAGCACAGCTAGCGAGGACAGCACAGCTTGCGAGGACAGCAAGGCTTGCGAGGACAGCATGGCCTGCGAGGACAGCACGGCTTGCGATGACAGCACAGCTTGCAAGGACAGCACAGCTTGCGGGGACAGCACAGCTTGCGAGGACAGTACAGCTTGCGAGGACAGCACAACTTGCGACGACAGCACAGCTTGCGAGGACAGCACAGCTTGCGAGGACAGCTCAACTTGAGAGGACAGCTCAACTTGAG